>NC_048565.1:81405437-81417937 GCF_013265735.2 Oncorhynchus mykiss
CCCCTCTCGTTCTCGCTTGCGTTTCCTCGCTGTCTATTTCTCTCTCTCCCACAATATCATTAGCTGTTATTTCCTCCCTCAATGTCAACATTAAGGGATTTGGAGGACCGAATCCAGGTGGTGAGTCACATTCATTATGCTCTAAGAGGCTAAACTGATCCTAGATCAGCACTGAGACGCTTTATGAATACAGATCCTGGTCATATACAGTTGGTTGTCACAGTAACTATAACTACAAATCTAGAGAGTGCTATGTATACATTTGCAGTTTCAACCATCCCCTGTCCTCACCGACTTCTGCACATATTTCCACAGTCGTTTACCAGGTAGTTGTGCCTATTATCATGGTATTCCCTGGTTAGAATTTTATTTTTGAATTCATTTTCAAGCACTTACACTGTCTTTTCTGGAGTATAAAGGGAACACACGATAACATCTTGTAGGATTACAAAGTCAAGATCATTTTCAAAGAGCAGTCATCTTCACACCAGTAATTTTGTACAATATCATGAATCATTTAAAGGGTTTGCATGCTACTACTGACTACTCACAGCACAGGCATCTTCTACCTGAAGAGTTTGTCATCGAAAGTCGTTATACATATTATCACGCCAACCATGAAACAACCATCCTCCTGCTCAGTTTGCTGTTGACATGTGGAAGACATCAGACATTCCCAGAGACATCGGTGTTCTCCCAGATCCTTTATTCAAACGGGCGTCAGTAGCCTCAACGTTAAAGGAGCAGGTTCCAATCACACTGGTGACGAGGGAGAAGATCGGGTAGGAGTGAACTGGCATCCGGAGGGTTGCTGTCATCAATATCTCAGGTGCCACCTACCACCAATGTTCCCTTGAGCAAGGAACTTAAACTGCTCATCAGGCCCTGCTCCAGCCAAAGTGTGATGAATAACTTTACCATGCTCAAAGGGTTATTCAATGTCTGTTTTTTGTGTTTTTTTATCCATATGGACACGGGGGACTTGATCCTAGATCAGCACTCCTGGTATCAGATGCTTTGTGAATATGGCACAACCTTACTTTCCCAACACAGCCTCAAGACCTCTTTGTCTTCCTGTTCAGGTCAGATGCTCGCAGGGCAGGCCAAAACACAAATATTGTTTTGGTGAGATATGTGCTGGAGATTTGGGACGGCCTTACGTCATTGGATACGGGCGAGGCATTGGAAAACCTCCCTGGTCTTTGTGGTAAAATCTGTGTTTGATATGCACTGCTTGACTGAGGGACATTACAGATAATTGTATGTGTGGGGTACAAAGATGAGGTAGTCATTCAAAAATGATGTTAAACACTATAATTGCACACAGAGTGAGTCCATACAACTTATTATGTGACTTCTTAAGCACATTTATACTCCTGAATATACATTATGTAGGCTTGCCGTAACAAAAGGGATGAATACTTATTGGCTCCAGACATTTCAGCTATTCATTTTTTATTAATTTGTAAACATAATTCCACTTTGACATTATGGGGTATTGTGTGTAGGCCAGTGACAAAACATCTACATGTAATCCATTTTGAATTCAGGCTGTAACACAACAAAATGTGAACAAGGTCAAGGGGTACTTTCTGAAGGCCCTGTATCTATCGATCTATCTAAAGAGCAGGCAGCTGGTGACTTGTACTTGAAAGGGAGAGGAGTTGTGGAGAGCTCATGTCCAGAGAGGGGGAAATAGTTGTGGAGAGCTCATGTTCAGATAGGGGGGAAATAGTTGTGGAGAGCTCATGTTCAAATAGGGGGGAAATAGTTGTGGAGAGCTCATGTCCAGAGAGGGGGAAATAGTTGTGGAGAGCTCATGTTCAGAGAGGGGGGGAAATAGTTGTGGAGAGCTCATGTTCAAATAGGGGGGAAATAGTTGTGGAGAGCTCATGTTCAGAGAGGGGGAAATAGTTGTGGAGAGCTCATGTTCAGAGAGGGGGGAAATAGTTGTGGAGAGCTCATGCTCAGAGAGGGGGGAAATAGTTATGGAGAGCTCATGTTCAGAGAGGGGGGAAATAGTTGTGGAGAGCTCATGCTCAGAGAGGGGGGAAATAGTTATGGAGAGCTCATGTTCAGAGAGGGGGGAAATAGTTATGGAGAGCTCATGTTCAGATAGGGGGGAAATAGTTGTGGAGAGCTCATGTTCAGAGAGGGGGAAATAGTTGTGGAGAGCTCATGTTCAAATAGGGGGGAAATAGTTGTGGAGAGCTCATGTTCAGAGAGGGGGAAATAGTTGTGGAGAGCTCATGTTCAAATAGGGGGGAAATAGTTGTGGAGAGCTCATGTTCAGAGAGGGGGAAATAGTTATGGAGAGCTCATGTTCAGAGAGGGGGAAATAGTTATGGAGAGCTCATGTTCAGAGAGGGGGAAATAGTTATGGAGAGCTCATGTTCAGAGAGGGGGGAAATAGCTGTGGAATGCAATCATGGTGGTTTGGAGGAGTCTGTTTTGGCTTTTTGTGTGTGTCCCCACTATTACCTCTCAGTTCACATCAATCTCCATCTGTATATCTAATCACACGGCCAGGCTATGGCGGGGGGGGGCCTTCAGAAAGTATTTACTCCCCTTCCACATTTTCTTGTGTTATATTTGATCAATTTTGGATCACTGACCTACACATAATACACCATCATGTTAATAAGTATTCAACCCTTTTCATATGGCAAGCCTAAATAAGTTCAGGAGTAAACCTTGCTTAAGAAGTTGCATGGACACACTCTGTGTGCAATAATAGTGTTTAACATGATCTTCTGAATGACTACCTCATTTCTGTACCCCACATATAAATGATCTGTAGGGTCCCTCAGTCGAGTAGGGAATTTCAAACAAATATTCAACCACAAAGACCAGGGATGCTTTTCAATGCCTCGCAAATAAGGGCACCTATTGGTAGATAAAAATGCTTTTAAAAAGCAGGCATGTAATATCCCTTTGAGCATGGTTATTAGAAAGTTATTAACTACACTTTGGATGGTGTATCAATACACCAAGTCACTACAAAAATAGAGACGTCCTTCCTAACTCAGTTGCTGGAGAGGAAGGAAACCACTCAAGGGTTTCACCATTAGGCCAATGGTGCCTTTAAAACTGTTACAACTGAGGATGGATCAACCACATTGCAGTTACAACATAATAGTAACCTAATTGACAGAATGAAAAGAGGAAATCCTGTACAAAATAAACAATATTCCAAAACATGCATCCTGTTTGCAACAAAGCACTAAAGTACTTCTGCAAACTATTTGACAAAACAATTCACTTTTTGTCCTGAATATAAAGTGTTGTGTTTGGGGCAAATCAAATACAACACATTCCTGAGTGTCACACTCCATATTTTCAAGCATAGTGGTGGCTGCAAAATGTTAAGTGTATGCTTGTAATAGTTGAGGAACAGGCTAAAAAAAGAAAACAGAATGGAGCTAAGCACAAGCAAAATGCTATAGAAAAACCTGGTTCAGTCTGCTTTCCACCAAACACCGGGAGATGAATTAACCTTTCAGGAGGACAACAACCTAAAATACAAGGCGAAATCTACACTGGAGTTGCTTACCAAGAAGCCAGTGAATGTTCCTGAGAAGCCTAGTTACATTTTGACTTAAATCTACTTGAAAATCTATGGCAAGACCTGAAAATGGTTGTCTAGCAATGATTAACAACCAATTTGACAGAGCTTGAAGAATTTGGGCAAATGTTACACAATCCAGGTGTGGAAAGCTCTAAGAAACTTACCCAGAGAGCCTCACAGCTTTAATCGCTGCCAAGGGTGCTTCTACAAAGTATGGACTCAGGTGTGTGAATACTTATGTAAATCAGATATTTCTGTATTTCATTTTAAATAAAAAATTTTGGGGGGTCTAAAAACATGTTTTTGCTTTTTCATTATGGGGTAGTGTGTGTATAAGGGTGAGACATTTTATTTTATCCAACTTGAATTCAGACTGTACCACAAATGTGGAATAAGTGTGTTGAAACTGCCTGTCCCCTTATCTACACTGATCTAGGCTACATAGTCATGTTCAATCTGTAGGGGTAGAATTGTCCTCAAGCTCGAGGAATTATTAGAAACGATTAGCAATCAAATCATTCAATACCCATAGAATCAATAACTTCAAACCAAACCCTTGTCTAATAGACATTAACAGCTATTTTGTCCAATTAATATGATCTAATAAAATATCACATTTAATAAACCATTTATTAAATGGTGTATAACAGGGCGTAACGGCCCTAAAGAGTCTTCCTAATCATCCTCACCAGCAGATAGTCTCGAAAGGTCACACACGTCAGAGCGACAGAGGTCAGAACTGTTAAAACAAACCATTCTATATTATAAACATCCCTTTGTGACCTGGAGAACTAAATACCATTCCACCCACCCCCACACACACACAGTTCATGTCATCAGTGACGTCTTCAGAAGGTGAATGTGAAGTATGTTTTTCCATTGATTCATAATGAAACATAGCAATGTTTTGACAAGAACTGGAATCAGTAGCTAATATCACGCTGTTTCGACCCTCTCTCCCTCTCACTCTCCCTGTCCCTCCCCATCTCTCTGTACCGCACCTGCTGTCTCAACCTATGAATGCTCAGCTATGAAAAGCTAACTGACATTTACTCCTGAGGTGCTGACCTGTTGCAACCTCTATAAAACACTGATTATCATTTGACCCTGTTGGTCATCTATGGACGTTTGAGCATCTTGAAGAAACAAGATTCTCTGGTCCAATGAAACCAAGATGAAACTCTTTGGCCTGAATGCCAAGCGTCAGGTCTGGAGGAAACATGGCACCATCCCTACGGTGAAGCATGGCCCATTACCTCACCCATTACAACCAGCATGTCCAGAGATACCACCTCTCTTATCATCACCCAGTGCCTGGGCTTACCTCCGCTGTACCCGCACCCCACCATACCCCTGTCTGCGCATTATGCCCTGACTATATTCTACCATGCCCAGAAATCTGCTCCTTTTATTCTTTGTCCCCAACGATCTAGGCAACCAGTTTTGATAGCCTTTAGCCGCACCCTCATACTACCCCTCCTCTGTTCCGCGGGTGATGTGGAGGTAAACCCAGGCCCTGCATGTCCCCAGGCACCATCATTTGTTGACTTCTGTGATCGAAAAAGCCTTGGTTTCATGCATGTCAACATCAGAAGCCTCCTCCCCAAGTTTGTTTTACTCACTGCTTTAGCACACTCTGCTAACCCTGATGTCCTTGCCGGGTCTGAATCCTGGTTCAGGAAGGCCACCAAAAATTCTGAGATTTCCATACCCAAGTATAACATTTTCCGTCAAGATAGAACTGCCAAAGGGGGAGGAGTTGCAGTCTACTGCAGAGATAGCCTGCAAAGTAATGTCATACTTTCCAGGTCCATACCCAAACAGTTCGAACTACTAATTTTAAAAATGACTCTCTCCAGAAATAAGTCTCTCACTGTTGCCGCCTGCTACCGACCCCCCTCAGCTCCCAGCTGTGCCCTGGACACCATTTGTGAGTTTGTTCTGTTAGGTGACCTAAACTGGGATATGCTTAACACCCCGGCAGTCCTACAATCTAAGCTAGATGCCCTCAATCTCACACAAATCATCAAGGAACCCACCAGGTACAACCCTAAATCTGTAAACAAGGGCACCTCCACTGTCTTCAACCAGGATCTCAGCGATCACTGCCTCATTGCCTGTATCCGCTACGGATCCGCAGTCAAACCACCCCTCATCACTGTCAAACGCCCCCTAAAACACTTCTGTGAGCAGGCCTTTCTAAATCGACCTTGCCCGGGTATCCTGGAAAGACATTGACCTCATCCCGTCAGTTGAGGATGCCTGGTCATTCTTTAAAAGTAACTTCCTCGCCATTTTAGATAAGCATGCTCCGTTCAAAAAATGCAGAACTAAGAACAGATATAGCCCTTGGTTCCCTCCAGACCTGACTGCCCTCGACCAGCACAAAAACATCCTGTGGCGGACTGCAATAGCATCGAATAGTCCCTGCGATATGCAACTGTTCAGGGAAGTCAGGAACCAATACACGCAGTCAGTCAGGAAAGCAAAGGTCAGCTTCTTCAGGCAGAAATTTGCATCCTGTAGCTCTAACTCCAAAAAGTTCTGGGACACTGAAGTCCATGGAGAACAAGAGCACCTCCTCCCAGCGGCCCACTGCACTGAGGCTAGGTAACACGGTCACCACCGATAAATCCATGATTATCGAAAACTTCAACAAGCATTTCTCAACGGCTGGCCATGCCTTCCTCCTGGCTACTCCAACCTCGGCCAACAGCTCCGCCCCCCCCGCAGCTACTCGCCCAAGACTCTCCAGGTTCTCCTTTACCCAAATCCAGATAGCAGATGTTCTGAAAGAGCTGCAAAACCTGGACCCGTACAAATCAGCTGGGCTTGACAATCTGGACCCTCTATTTCTGAAACTATCCGCCGCCATTGTCGCAACCCCTATTTACCAGCCTGTTCAACCTCTCTTTCATATCGTCTGAGATCCCCAAGGATTGGAAAGCTGCCGCAGTCATCCCCCTCTTCAAAGGGGGAGACACCCTGGACCCAAACTGTTACAGACCTATATCTATCCTGCCCTGCCTATCTAGGGTATTCGAAAGCCAAGTCAACAAACAGGTCACTGACCATCTCGAATCCCACCGTACCTTCTCCGCTGTGCAATCTGGTTTCCGAGCCGGTCACGGGTGCACCTCAGCCACGCTCAAGGTACTAAACGATATCATAACCGCTATCGATAAAAGACATTACTGTGCAGCCGTCTTCATCGACCTTGCCAAGGCTTTCGACTCTGTCAATCACCATATTCTTATCGGCAGACTCAGTAGCCTCGGTTTCTCTGATGACTGCCTTGCCTGGTTCACCAACTACTTTGCAAACAGAGTTCAGTGTGTCAAATCGGAGGGCATGCTGTCCGGTCCTCTGGCAGTCTCTATGGGGGTGCCACAGGGTTCAATTCTCGGGCCGACTCTTTTCTCTGTATATATCAATAATGTTGCTCTTGCTGTGGGCGATTCCCTGATCCACCTCTACACAAGACGACACCATGCTGTATACTTCCGGCCCGCCTTTGGTCACTGTGCTATCTAACCTCCAAACGAGCTTCAATGCCATACAACACTCCTTCCGTGGCCTCCAACTGCTCTTAAACGCTAGCAAAACCAAATGCATGCTTTTCAACCCGTTCGCTGCCTGCACCCGCACGCCCGACTAGCATCACCACCCTGGATGGTTCCGACCTAGAATATGTAGACATCTATAAGTACCTAGGTGTCTGGCTAGACTGTAAACTCTCCTTCCAGACTCATATCAAACATCTCCAATCTAAAACCAAATCTAGAGTCAGCTTTCTATTCCGCAACAAAGCCTCCTTCACTCACGCCGCCAAACTTACCCTAGTAAAACTGACTATCCTACCGATCCTCGACTTCGGCGATGTCAGCTACAAAATCGCTTCCAACACTCTACTCAGCAAACTGGATGCAGTTTATCACAGTGCCATCCGTTTTGTTACTAAAGCACCTTATACCACCCACCACTGTGACCTGTATGCTCTAGTCGGCTGGCCCTCGCTACATATTCGTCGCCAGACACACTGGCCCCAGGTCATCTACAAGTCCATGCTAGGTAAAGCTCCGCCTTATCTCAGTTCACTGGTCACGATGGCAACACACACCTGCTGGAGCGCGTGCTATGGGTGGATCTCACTGATCATCCCTAAAGCCAACACCTCATTTGGCCGCCTTTCGTTCCAGTTCTCTGCTGCCTGTGACTGGAACGAATTGCAAAAATCGCTTAAGTTGGAGACTTTTATCTCCCTCACCAACTTCAAACATCTGCTATCTGAGCAGCTAACCGATCGCTGCAGCTGTACATAGTCTATCGGTAAATAGCCCACCCAATTTTACCTACCTCATCCCCATACTGTTTATATTTATTTACTTTTCTGCTCTTTTGCACATCAATATCTCTACCTGTACATGACCATCTGATCATTTATCACTCCAGTGTTAATCTGCAAAATTGTAATTATTTGCCTACCTCCTCATGCCTTTTGCACACATTGTATATAGACTCTTGTTTTCTACTGTGTTATTGACTTGTTAATTGTTTACTCCATGTGTAACTCTGTGTTGTCTGTTCACACTGCTATGCTTTATCTTGACCAGGTCGCAGTTGCAAATGAGAACTTGTTCTCAACTAGCCTACCTGGTTAAATAAAGGTGTTCTCAACTAGCCTACCTGGTTAAATAAAGTTGAAATAAAAATACAAATAAATAAAAAATGGCAGTGGCAGCATCATGCAGTGGGGATGTTTTTCAGCGGCAGGGACTGTGCGACTAGTCAGGATCAAAGGAAAGATGAACGGAGCTAATTACAGAGATCCCTGATGAAAACCTGCTCCAAAACCTGCGTTCTGGAGCAGGTTTTCATCAAGGATCTCTGTATTTTGCTCCGTTCATCTTTCCCTCAAACCTGACTAGTCCCCCAGGACCCTGCCACTGAAAAACATCCCCACAGCATGATGGGTGTGAAGTCCTTAGACTGGTGCGAAGGTTCACCTTCTAACAGGACAATGACCCTAAGCACACAGCCAAGACAACGCAGGAGTGACTTCGGGACAAGTCTCAATGTCCTTGAGTGGCCCAGCCAGAGCCCGGACTTGAACCCGATCTAACATCTGACCTGAAAATAGCTGTGCAGCGACGCTAACCATCCAACCTGACAGAGCTTGAGAGGATCTGCAAAGAAGAATGGGAGAAACTCCTCAAATACAGGTGTGCCAAGATTGTAGCGTCATACCCAAGAAGACTTGAGGCTGTAATCACTGTAGGTTTAATATCACCATTTAATTTATTTTGTACATTTACAAACATTTCTAAAAACCTGTTTTTGCTTTGTCGTTATGGTGTATCGTGTGTAGATTGATGAGGACAAAACTATTTAATACATTATAAGCCTGTAGCGTAACAAAAAAAAAGTAAAGAGATTTAAATACATTCCGAATGCACTGTGAACTCAAATCACAGCCCATTGCATCCCATTCTCTCTCTCTGTCTCCATCTCCCCCTCTCTGATCAGTGCGTTCTGTCAAGCATCACCACGGTGGTGAAACACTGTGCGCCACCCATCTAGTTTCACTACAGTTACCGGCCCCGGTGTACTTACATAACGTGCCCCCCCCCCCCCCCCTCCCGCCATAGCCTGGCCGTGTGATTAGATATACAGATGGGATGTGAACTGAGAGGTAATAGTGGACACATGGACACACGTAACGGTGATGACTCACACCCACACAGAAAATAAATGGGGAGAGGGACAACAACAAAAAAGTAATCTGAGCAGAGGCGTTTTCAGGATTTCCACATGTTGTATGGGGAATACATTTTAGCAGAATCAGGGAAAAATAATGCTTTTTATAAACGCATTTCATGCAATTCTACGTTTTTTTTTTATACCACACAAATTACCTAAATTAATGGCTACTCTGACAGTGACAAGCAGAGCAATAAAAACAACCTGGACATGAACGCAAACAATAGCCCAGGCCAATGACGACACGTGCTAGGTAACGACGCAAACAATGGCACTTTTTATGAACGTACTGGCCATGTGTATGTTGTCTAGTACAGGGCTCTCCAACCCTGTTCCTGGAGAGTTACTGTCCTGCAGGTTTTCACTCCAACAATCATTTAGCTCACCTGATTCTAATAATTAGCTGGTTGATGAGCTGAATCAGGTTAGTTGCAACTGGGGACCAGGGCTCTCCAGGAACAGAGTTGGAGAGCCCTGGTCTAGGATATCATGGGCAGCATAGGATCTAACAATGGGAATAACAAACCACCCATTGTATAAATAAATATATGTATATACTTCAGTGGAGGAAGGAAGGGGAGGACCATTCTCAGTGCATTTCATAAAAATAGTTCAACAAAAAAGTCACTTTTTATACTGAACAAAAATATAAATGCTACATGCAACAATTTCAACAATTTTACTGAGTTACAGTTCATATAAGGAAATCAAGTCGATTGAAATAAATTCATTAGGCCCCAATGTATGGATTTCACATGATTGGGCAGGGGCACAGCCATGTGTGGGCCTTGGAGGGCATAGGCCTACCCACTGGGGAGCCAGGCCCAGCCAATTAGAATGAGTGTCTCCCCGTAAAAGAGCTTTAGTTCAAATACTCCTGTGTTTCATCATCTGTCAGACGATCCCGCAGTTAAAGAAGGCGGGTGCAGAGGTCCTCGGCTGGCATGGTTACACGTGGTCTGCGGTTGTGAAGCCGGTTGGACGTACTGCCAAATTCTCTAAAACGACATTGGAGGAGGCTTATGGTAGAGTAATGAACATTCAATTATCTGGCAACAGCTCTGGTGGACATTCTTGCATGCCTATTGCACGCTCCATCAAAACTTCAGACATCTGTGGCATTGCATTGTGTTGTGTTACAAAACTGCACATTTTAGAGTGGCCTTTTATTGTTCCCAGCATAAAGTGCACCTGTGTAATGAACATGCTGTTTAATCAGCTTCTTGATATGCCACACCTGTCAGGTGGATGCATTATCTTGGCAAAGGAGAAATGCTCACTAAGAGGGATGTAAACAAATGTGTGCACAAAATTTGAGAAACATAAGCTTTGTGTGTCTGGAACACTTCTGGGATCTTTTACTTCAGCTCACTTTACACATTGTGTTTATTTCAGTATAGATAAAACTATACTATATATATTTACATCACCAAATAATTGACTAAAACATTGTTTTGCAGTGAAAGTCTACAGTAGCTTCAACAGCACTCTGTAGGGTAACACAATGGTGTAACCGGAGGACAGCTAGTTTCCGTCCTCCACTGGGTACATTGACTTCAATACAAAATGTTGGAGGCTCATGGTTCTTACCCCCCTCCATAGACTTACATTGTAATTATGAAAACTTCTGAAGGACGTCCTCCTACCTATCAGAGCTCTTGCAGCACGAACTGACATGTTGTCCACACAATCAAAGGATCAGAGAAGGAATCTAGTACTGAAAGCATAAGCTACAGCTAGCTAGCACTGCAGTGCATAAAATGTGGTGAGTAGTTGACTCAAAAAGAGAGACAATTTTGAACAATTTTGAACAAATGAATGTCTTTACAAATGAAGGAGAAGCAAGAGATAGAGAGAGCTAGCTATATTTCACAGTATTTTTTTCCACTTAACTAGCAAATGCAGCTAGCTAGTTTTGCCTACTCAAAACACCCGGCTCAAACAGAGAGGGATGCTATGCCAGCTAGTTGGCTATGGCTATCCAACACTGGAACTCTTCCAAGTCAATGTAAGCTTTTGGTTTTATGATTTTATTACCACTGGAGTCCGTCAGTGTACCTGCTAAACTGCTTGCTGACTGAACTGCATAACTGTAGCAGGATTACTAACGTGTTCATTTTAGTAGCTATGTTGACTATGATGTTAGCTAATACTGTATGTAAACAGTGGTTATGATATGAGGGTTTGGCGTGGAAAGGTTTTGCGCCTGGTCACAGACTGCTGATTTGTTGTGCACTGAAGTCCACAAGCGGAGGGAAAACGTGAGAGGAGGAGCGCGCGTAGATTTGAGAAGGAATTACGTGATCATGCTGTTTGTATGTGGCTGCTATGAAAGTGATTGTGTTTGCCTATGATCAGGGGTGTATTCAGTCCGCCGATTCTATTGAAAAACCTTTCTTAAACGGAAGCAAACAGGGATAAACATACCTGAATTTGTCCAAAAGAAACTCGTTTGCAACTGTTGAACTGATGATTACACCCAAGATCAGCTAGATGCAAATAATCGTCCTCCATCTTAAACGGCACTGACCTCCACTGATATACTGTATATTATAGGATGCAGTAGGCTACTAAATACATTTTCCAGTGGCACTGACTCACCCAATGATGAAGGTTAAGCCTAGGTTACTCACCGGTGATGGCCAATGTTCTCATGCCAATACCCTATCTCAAGATAAGCTACTTTGAAAGAATTGCTAGTGACCCAAGAGTTTAACGTTCACATTTCCAGGGTTAGAGGTTTAAAACCCTTTCTATGGATAAAATGTTTATGGCCACAACTCTAAAAGATGTTCTATACGTGTTGCACTTGCTGCCCTAAGTCATAAAACTTTATCCACAGATATTTTTATAGAAGCTATTGAGCCTGTCGCTAAATTATGCTCTCTCATGTAGTATTTTCAATGATGTTCAGACATGACTAATATCATTTTGAATACTTAAAAAAAAAAGAAATAGGCCTAATTTTGGCAAAATTATTTCAATTTATCAGGGGGGTGCTGCAGCACCTCCAGCACCACTACTTTGTGCACACACGCACAAGCACGCGCACTAACACACGCAGCACTAACGCACGCAGCACTAACGCACGCAGCACTAACGCACGCAGCACTAACGCACGCAGCACTAACGCTTTCACTAACGCTCTTTATCCTCCTATCCTATCCTTCCT
>NC_048565.1:82720437-82750437 GCF_013265735.2 Oncorhynchus mykiss
GAAAGCTTCCATCTTCGCTTTTTGAAATTCCCCCGTTGTAATGTGTGTCAACTAGATAAAATGATTACCCATCTTCCACCTTTCTCCACATTTCCATTTGCAAAGGCGATCGACTGAGTGACGGTCTGACTGTCTGAACGAGAGCAGCCATTATCATTCTGTTTGAATGGCCCTGGTACCAGGTACAGATGTAAAAGGGTTTTATTGTTTGAGAAAGGTGTTCCCTCTCCATTGTTCCACATTCGTGAATGCTGTAGTACTATCAGAAAGATTAAACATTCCAATGATACACTGGGACTTGTATTGCTCTTTGATTTTTATGCACACAGACGTTTCTACTCTTTTTTTCCCCTCTCCGTAACGGTCTCATTTTTCTGATTGCGTAATGTGTCTGTCAGATATCAGTCCGTTGTGCTCTCACTTAGCGAAAGTGGTTCTAGACTATTATTAGCCCTGCTAATGATACTCATATCGGTCATATTAATAAACTTGCAATTACTGAGAGCGTGAATGTCATGTACATTTGAACCTTTAGTTTAAATGTTTCTGTGAAACACATTGATAACTATCAACTGAATGGCATGATAGTAATGAGTTGTACTGCACTGTTGGCTTATAGAGAGACATACGGAGATCTTAATATGGTGGTTAGCTCGTTGCTCTCCTGTGTCTTCCTAGTTACTAGGGATGCACCGTTATAACATTTTTTGCCAATATTTTCCTTTCCAAAAGAAACGGTACCGATATAACGGTACCTATAACCGATATTTAACATTTTTGCGTCCGTTTTAGCATTCTAGTACAGTTAAATAGTCAACACACACATGGACACAGCGGTCTAAGGCACTGCATCTCAGTGCAAGATTCCTCCAAGAGTCCCATAAGGCGGCGCACAAGTGGCCCAGCGTCGTCCGGGTTTGGCCGGGGTAGGCCACCATTTATAGGCCGAATTTGTTCTTAGCTGACTTGCCTAGTTAAATAAAGGTTACACCACACTGACCAAAAAGTTCCGTATGTCCCCATTACCAGTAAAACATAATCAAAACCTATTTCTTCCACTTACTTGCTGTGCTGTTTCGTTGTTCATTTGTTCAATCGTTTCATTCTCAACCAGGATTTCATCATACAGTACATGCCAAGCAGTGAAGTCCATGGCCTCTTCTGTCGTGGGTCCTCTTCGTCGGTGTTCACTGTCACTGTGTCCGTTTCCATCTTGTCCAGCTGTGTCTGTACCATTTCACGTAAAACCTGTTTCTTGTCTGCATGGAAGTAGCGGTCCTTGTACCTAGCATCGAGCATGGAAGTAGTGGTCCTTGTACCTAGCATCGAACATGGAAGTAGCGGTCCTAGTATCTAGCATCGAGCATGGAAGTAGCGGTCCTTGTACCTAGCATCGAGCATGGAAGTAGCGGTCCTTGTACCTAGCATCGAACATGGAAGTAGCGGTCCTTGTACATAGCATCGAGCATGGAAGTAGCGATCCTTGTATATAGCATTGAGCATGGAAGTAGCGGTCCTTGTACCTAGCATCGAGCATGGAAGTAGCGGTCCTTGTACCTAGCATCGAACATGGAAGTAGCGGTCCTTGTACATAGCATCGAGCATGGAAGTAGCGGTCCTTGTACCTAGCATCGAACATGGAAGTAGCGGTCCTTGTACATAGCATCGAGCATAGAAGTAGCGATCCTTGTATATAGCATCGAGCATGGAAGTAGCGGTCCTTGTACATAGCATCGAGCATGGAAGTAGCGGTCCTTGTACATAGCATCGAGCATGGAAGTAGCGGTCCTTGTATATAGCATTGAGCATGGAAGTAGCGGTCCTTGTACCTAGCATCGATCATGGAAGTAGCGGTCCTTGTACATAGCATCGAGCATGGAAGTAGTGGTCCTTGTATATAGCATTGAGCATGGAAGTAGCGGTCCTTGTACCTAGCATCGATCATGGAAGTAGCGGTCCTTGTACATAGCATCGAGCATGGAAGTAGCGGTCCTTGTACCTAGCATCGAGCATGGAAGTAGCCGTCCTTGTACCTAGCATCGAGCATGGAAGTAGCGATCCTTGTATATAGCATTGAGCATGGAAGTAGCGGTCCTTGTACCTAGCATCGATCATGGAAGTAGCGGTCCTTGTATATAGCATCGAGCATGGAAGTAGCGTTCCTTGTACCTAGCATCGAGCATGGAAGTAGCGGTCCTTGTACCTAGCATCGAGCATGGAAGTAGCGTTCCTTGTACATAGCATCGAGCATGGAAGTAGCGGTCCTTGTACCTAGCATCGAGCATGGAAGTAGCCGTCCTTGTACCTAGCATCGAGCATGGAAGTAGCGGTCCTTGTACCTAGCATCGAGCATGGAAGTAGCGGTCCTTGTACCTAGCATCGAGCATGGAAGTAGCGGTCCTTATACCTAGCATCGAGCATGGAAGTAGCGGTCCTTGTACCTAGCATCGAGCATGGAAGTAGCGGTCCTTATACCTAGCATCGAGCATGGAAGTAGCGGTCCTTGTACCTAGCATCGAGCATGGAAGTAGCGTTCCTTGTACCTAGCATCGAGCATGGAAGTAGCGGTCCTTGTACCTAGCATCGAGCATGGAAGTAGCGGTCCTTGTACCTAGCATCGAGCATGGAAGTAGTGGTCCTTATACCTAGCATCGAGCATGGAAGTAGCGGTCCTTGTACCTAGCATC
The DNA here is from genome assembly GCF_013265735.2 of Oncorhynchus mykiss. Lineage (NCBI taxonomy): Eukaryota > Metazoa > Chordata > Actinopteri > Salmoniformes > Salmonidae > Oncorhynchus > Oncorhynchus mykiss. Next base: position 82,723,125 of record NC_048565.1, read on the forward strand.
GAGCATGGAAGTAGCGTTCCTTGTACCTAGCATCGAGCATGGAAGTAGCGGTCCTTGTACCTAGCATCGAGCATGGAAGTAGCGGTCCTTGTACCTAGCATCGAGCATGGAAGTAGCGGCCCTTGTACCTAGCATCGAGCATGGAAGTAGTGGTCCTTGTACCTAGCATCGAGCATGGAAGTAGCGGTCCTTGTACCTAGCATCGAGCATAGAAGTAGCGGTCCTTGTACCTAGCATCGAGCATGGAAGTAGCGGTCCTTGTACCTAGCATCGAGCATGGAAGTAGCGGTCCTTGTACCTAGCATCGAGCATGGAAGTAGCGGTCCTTGTACCTAGCATCGAGCATGGAAGTAGTGGTCCTTGTACCTAGCATCGAGCATGGTGCGACACAGTAAAGAGGCTCCGAGAGAATGCCACTGAATCGCTTGTTCACAGCCTCGATTACTTTTGTAAGTTTTAACCCCACGATCTGTCTGCAGTTTTGTTGAGTGTTTCAATGCCATGACAGAGGGTATCACGTCTGCTGCAGATGCAGTTGATTAACTTATTTCTCCAGTCATTGTGTGTTCATGTTTCCAAGTTTAAGACATCTTCTCAAATCCCATTGAAATGGCAGCAGCTGTATGAGAACCAGTACATTCTTGAGCATGCAATAACGGCTCTCCTCAGTATGAAATCCTCGTGGACCCACTGTGCTGTCAGACTGATAATGCTCGTGGGGCTGACATCGCTGGTCCAAATGTCAGTCATGAAGCTAATAGCAGTGATGCCTATAGCAAGTAGCTCATAGATGTACATTTCAACAATACTGTGTAACTCTGGTATGGCAACATCTGAAAAAGAGTGTGTTCCCGGGGCTCGTCCAGTCGGCGAAAGCCAACATCATCTAACGACAGAGTACGGTTGATTGTCAAGGGCAATGAATTAAATTATCTTGGCGTTAATGGATATCATCTTTGAGTTCTCTCACTGAAATGTTCTTACTCTTTCAAAAGACTGCTGGACTTGAACTTGTTTAGATGTTGGAAGTGTGCACTTAGTATTTTTCTGCTTTTGTTCTGTTTAGTCATCTACTAACAGTTGAAGTAGGAAGTTTACATACACTTAGGTTGGAGTCATTAAAACTCGTTTTTCAACAACTCCACAAAATTCTTGTCATCAAACTATAGTTTTGGCAAGTCGGTTAGGACATCTACTTCCTGCATGACACAAGTAATATTTCCAGCAATTGTTTACAGACAGATTATTTCACTTATAATTCACTGTATCACAATTCCAATGGGTCAGACGTTTACATACACTAAGTTGACTGTGCCTTTAAACAGCTTGGAAAATTCCAGAAAATGATGTCATGGCTTTAGAAGCTTCTGATGGGCTAATTGACATAATTTGAGTCAATTGAGGTGTACCTGTGGATGTATTCCAAGTCCTATCTTCCAACTCAGTGTCTCTTTGCTTGACATCACGGGGAAATCAAAAGAAATCAGCCAAGACCTCAGAAAAAAATTGTAGACCTCGACAAGTCTGGTTCATCATTGGGAGCAATTTCCAAACACCTGAAGGTACCACGTTCATCTGTACAAACAACAGTACGCAAGTATAAACACTATGGGACCACGCAGTCAACATACCGCTCAGGAAGGAGACACGTTCCGTCTCCTAGAAATGAACGTACTTTGGTGCGAAAAGTGCAAATCATCCCAGAACAACAGCAAAGGACGCTGGAGAAAACAGGTACCAAAGTATCTATATCCATAGTAAAACGAGTCCTATATTGACATAACCTGAAGGCCGCTCAGCAAGGAAGAAGCTACTGCTCCAAACCCGCCATCAAAAAGCCTACGGTTTGCAACTGCACATGGATACAAAGATGGTGCTTTTTGGAGAAATGTCCTCTGATGAAACAGAAAAAGAATGTTTGGCCATAATGACCATCGTAATGTTTGGAGGATAAAGGGGGAGGCTTGCAAGCCGAAGAACATCATCCCAACTGTGAAGCACGGTTGGTCTCAAACACTCAACAATACAGCTCTTCCAAAAATATTCTCTGTTCTTTTATTTAAACCCCCCCCCCCACACACCGCACACACACCGGTGGCTATAAAAAGATCAGCTGTGTTTTTGTCTGCCATGCCATATCATGGAGTTTCACGCTTGGTCCATGAACCTGAGACATATTTTCTCATTCCCCTTCAGCTAATTGGTGGCTGCTTAAGACGGCTCTCTGTTCAGAGCCTGTGATCTTAGGCAATGTGTGAATGTTCTGCTCTGGGTGTCTGCTTCTCTGCTATACTGGATGTCTTCTTGTCAGTTCAGGGCCTGTTTTTCAGGGCGGATTGTTATTAGATTAATTAACGCTGTATTGACTCACTGTGATGAGGTCGTGCGATCTCTTCTCACCTCCCGAACACCGTCTCTTACCTCTGAAAGTGGTTTCCATCAAGGTGAAAAAAAAACTTTTATAAAGAAATATGCTTTTATTACTAACAGTAACCACTAAGTTTAAAAAGATGCCCTAGTTATGTCAATATATATTTATTATGGGGTAATGTTAATACTGTTAGTGAATACCATAGAATCAGATTCGATTTATATGGGGAATAACGTTTTGTGTGGCTACCTTTAGGCTAACAATGTGTTGAACAAATATGAGCGCTGTGTTTATTTTGACCATTGTGTGTATACAAAGTAGGGGGAGGGATAGTATGACAAAGTGAAAAGGGTATGGGTGGAGGAAGGGAAGGAGGGAGGGAGGCATCGCTTTTCAAGGGGCAAAGCCAAAGCCGAGAGGGACGCTGAAACAAGGTTTTAAGAGCAGCCCACTCACTGGTTCACTGGTAAGCCTGTTGGACGTCCAGCTTGGTACTCTTGATAGTGTCCTGATCAGGGGGCTGACGCGCTTGTCCCCTCGCATGTTCCTCATGTAGATCACCCAGGACCATTCAGAGAGCCTAAATGTTCAAATTGAGCCATTTTTGTCTCACTTTAAAACCAACCAAGACCTATTATGTGTGATTTTTCATTCATAGCTGCTCCCTCCTTCCATCCGTCCCTCCGTTCGTTCCAACGCTGGCCCCCGTCTCGGTGGTTTTTCACTTTCCCTCTCCACTCGTCGGCTCAGACAGCTAACCTAGTCAGGGGGCCAGTGTATCCACTCCAGGAGTGTCAACTCCAATCTGGCGAGATTTGGTGTGAAATGTGGTGCCACGGTGTGGGGGCTCGCAGGTCAGCTCAGTAATAGATATTGCTTATTCATCTAGTTGTCTGTGTCTCCTCTCTCCTCTGGCCCTGCGGCCCTCTTTGTTTGGCTAAATCATTTGAAGATTTACGGTAGAGTCTTAGATCCCTGAGAAGCTTTCCCCTGCTGTACTGTCTCTATGTCCCTGCCTGGCGGGGGACTCGGCACCGGGGACACACAATGGCCGCCGTTCAAAAGGGGCTTTCCCCAACACAAGGCGTGGAGGACATCTCATAGCGTGACACTGGGCACCGGGGACACACAATGGCCGCCGTTCAAAAGGGGCTTTCCCCAACACAAGGCTTGGAGGACATCTCATAGCGTGACACTGGGCACCGGGGAACACACAATTGCAGCCGCACAAAAGGGCCTTTTCCCCAAGACAGTGACTCAGTGGACAGCTCATGGCATGACAAGCAGGCCAGCTCTCAGGCTAATTTGCTATGGAGCCAGTCTGTCCAAATGATGCTTAATCAGATGCCTGAGCTATCAGTAAACACCATTCAAATGGATCCAGAGAAAGAAAATGTCAGTTTGTCCAGAACCTCCCATCTCCTTGTGATGAATAAGACAAAACTTAGTAAATGCTTCATACATTAAGTCATTATTTATACCACCATGCATACCACTGCTGGCTTGCCTCTGAAACTAAGCAGGGTTGGTCCTGGTCAGTCCCTGGATGGGAGACCAGATGCTGCTGGAAGTGGTGTTGGAGGGCCAGTAGGAGGCACTCTTTCCTCTGGTCTAAAAAATATCCCAATGCCCCAGGGCCGCGATTGGGGACACTGCCCTGTGTAGGGTGCCGTCTTTCGATGGGACGTTAAATGGGTGTCCTGAGTCTCTGAGGTCATTAAAGATCCCATGGCACTTATCATAAGAGTAGGGGTGTTAACCCCGGTGTCTTGGCTAAATTCCCAATCTGGCCCTCATATCATCACGGTCACCATCCCCAGTTTACAATTGGCTCATTAATCCCCCTCCTCTCCCCTGTAACTATTCCCCAGGTCGTTGCTGTAAATGAGAACGTGTTCTCAGTCAACTTACCTGGTAAAATAACGGATAAATAAATAAAAATAAGTCAATTCTACAGATGTGTTCAAAAACCTAAATATTTCCTTTTCTTGTCTTCCCCTCTCTCTATTTCTCTCCTATCTTCCCTCCTTCTCTTCATGCTAGGCCTGGTCTGAGTAACGTTACCTGTTAGTTGGAGCGCAGGATGAAACGCCCTCTGCGTTTAAACAGAAAGAGGTTCCCGTAATGATAGAGCCAGGTTTAATCTGCCGGGGCCTCTGACATGTCAACCTCAGCCAGGCAGCCAGGCAGGCGGCTGGGTGGGTGGTATGTCCTCCAGGCCCTTTGAAGAGGGGCGATTTCCAGAGAGATTTGGATCATTACACAATAAAGAACACTTTCTAAGTAGTGAAGTGAGTTTGGAAATGACGGTTAATGATGTTGACAGCAATTCACCTCCACCGAATTACAGAAGGATTTGACCAGACTTGCCTTCTTTAATGAGCCCCACTCTGTAGAGGTAATGGCCCAGCAGCGGTGAGAAAGTAGGGAAGGAGGGAGGGAGGGGGACAGAAGGAGAGAGGGTGGGGGGGAAGAGAGAGAGAAAAGCTAGCATCCATTGTTAGCGTTATGCAGATAAATGATCACATGCCTCCCTTTACATTGTCATGCCAGGGTGCTACTAAGGCCATCTTCCGAAAAAAAGAAACCACAAGCGCAGGTACACTAGGCCTTCTCCTCTTCGATCTTCAGAGAAAAGCACGTCTTGATCTGAATACCACATTGCATTGAGAAAGCAACCACATGCCCCAATTATTTTCAGTGAAGGCTTTTGAAAAGTACACAAACACTCTAACAGAGATGGACAGGTAACTCTGGAGATTGGGCAATAGTTTTCTTTGCTTTTGTATCAAGGTCCTGTGATGATTAGGGAATGTGACTTCCTTGTAAACTTTGTCCTCCATAATGTTGCGGTGTTGTTAATCCACCCATCATGCCAAGTGTCTGCCAGTTGGTGTGAAGGGCTTCTCCATCTTCATTAAGATGCTGTATTTTTTTTACCACTACAGACAGAGCTTCCAACGTAACAACACCCGTTTGGTTTGCCGTGTCTAATCATGTTTATTCTCAAGCTCATTGTGACAAAATACTTCACTTGACAGAGCGACAGTTGACGTACAGTTCTATTTTTCCCCACATTGGACTGTTGTGCCATCAAAATCTCCTATCTGTCCGCGGCTTTGAGCATCTCCGGCGGAACGATAAATATGTAAGTCCTAACTGGGATACGCTGCCAATTATACATGCACAAAGATGTCAGTTATAATGTAACATTTGAATTCGAGGTTGTCATTCCATTTCAAACGGTCTTGTGAAGTGACATGTTCTATTATCTCTGTGTACGGTGTAAAACGAGACCAAGACAACCAGTTGAGAGATGTAGATTGGTAGACAGGTTGTCCTGTATTTCTTGTTCTTGTAGATGCAGCGACATGGTATCTCACAAGCACTCACCACACACATATGGATAGTATATATCAGCTACAAACATATACTTACGTTAACATAATTTGGCTGACAGCTGAAAGAAATCAAACCTTTAATCACTCAACTAAGGCTGGATTCAATCACACCCACAAGGAATGTAGCTTAGTTGTGTACCGCTCATTTACCCTTTAGGGTACATCTTCATTTAAGCATGAATAACTACAGTATATTCCTTCATAAAAGGGAAGTACAGATAAAACGGGGGGGGGGGGGGGGGGGGGGGGGGGTATATAGAGGTTTTAATTAGTATGACTACTAGTCTAATTATCACTTCTGTCCCTGCCCACTCCTGATGCTGTAGATGTAATTACCATGCCGTAACATTGTGGAACGATATTGCTTTCCCCTTGTCATTTCCTAAGACGCTGCTGTACCTGACACTTAGCGAACCTCTTAATGATACACTGGAACGACAGCTAATTATATGATAATAACAGGTTGAAGAAGGGAGCAGGATGGGGGGATGGTGGGTGGGACTACCATACTGGTGAAGATGCAGAGCAGTGAATTGTTGTCTTGATCACTCTGATGATTACACACCAAACCAGGCTACGTTTAATTACAAATATGTTCATAAATTATGTTGAACTCAGTTCAACTTGTGTTAGTTTGGTATAATACGGTATGCTAATTCAATATGGTATGTACTTTGTATGATAATAATAATACTACGTGATGTTGTGTTTAACATATATACAGTACCTGGACACACCTGTTATTTAAAATTCATTCCAGGTGACTACCTCATGAAGCTGGTTGAGAGAATGCCAAGAGTGTGCAAAGCTGTCATCAAGGCAAAGGTTGGCTACTTTGAAGAATCTCAAATATAAAATATATTTTGATTTGTTTAACATGTTTTTGGTTACTACATGATTCCATATGTGTTATTTCATAGTTTTGATGTCTTCACTATTATTCTACAATGTAGAAAATAGTAAAAATAAAGAAAACCCTGGAATGAGTAGGTGTGTCCAAACTATTGACCAGTACTGTATATAAATATATTGAAATCTTCAATCTAATTACAGCTATAGTTTACAAGCCTCAATCAAGCACCAGTTTAGCAATCAGAGACCACACCGGTTCTATTTGTCGTTCTACTGTTACCAACATCTTGTATTGCTCCCGTAGAGCACCGGTTTGTTAGAAGGAAGTACCACCGGTACCAGTTAGACCCCCTCACTGAGATAGCAGGTTCCTACATGACTTCCACACACCGGTTTTAGTCAGACTGGTGTCGTAGTCCTCACAGCAATCACACGGCAGGAACACAACTGACAAACACATTCTCAGGACTCTGGTAGGGGGCTGATGGGTAATTTAAATAGGAGTGTAGGGTGGTTGGCGGAGGCATCAACAGCACCCTTCGACTGCTTTCAAAACTTTTTAATTAGCTCTAATTACCTTTGGAGGGAAACATTGGGGCTTGAAAGGATTTGTGTCAGCGAGTGAGAGATCAAAGATAGTCGTGTAGTTTGCATGTTAATACTGAGAACAATAGGGGGCAGTGTAATCATCATACCCTGGAGAGAACTAGCCCAGGTGTGTGTGTGTGTGTGTGTGTGTAATTGTATTTGTGCTTGCGTGTCTGTGTGCATCTGTCTTTGTCTAGGATGAAAGGCTTTCGTGTGGTCTATCCTATAGATGAGGTCTATCATAATGCATTAGTGGACATGGCTGTGGCAGGGTCGTCCATCAAAGCCCATCCATCATCTGCCATGCAGTGACAGGCCTCTCGTGATTATTTGCTATTAGGTGAACGTTGAGGCATACACAAGGCTGGGAGATGCTAGTTGAACTGGCTCAGGCCTAATGTGGAAGATGTTGACAACACTGAAGTGAATAATGTAATGATGGGGTCATATGTAAACTGACAGAGACATGAAGGAAGCTTTGGTTTTATGGTTTTGTGTGTGTGTGTGCGTGTGTGTGTGTGTGTGTGTGTGTGTGTGTGCAGCACTGATGTAGCTACATAACGACAAAGATGGCATCTAAGAATTGATTTTCGGCTCAGTCTCACAGAGGGATGAAAGCATTTGTCATATGAAGAGACAACTAATCATTCAATACTAACATTCACAAGAAACGTTGCTGTGCTGCAAGCACTGAGACCATACAACATGAAGAGGAATGATTAGAGGAATGGTTAGTGAATGATGGAAGGGGGCTGAGTGAAACAGTTTGGGAAGTACTGGCCTAGTCCAATAGAGGGAAAACAACTATTCAAGGCCTGAACATATCTATCAGAATATCATTCTCTTTTCAGCCTACTTGTACATTGATTAGACTTGTTTTAAATAAAATGTGTTAACATTTGATCGATTGATTGTTGTAAATTGACTCAACATAAAAATGTGTACTTGTAAAATGACGTGACTGTTTTACCTAAATAAAATGTGACAGTCCTAAGCTATTTGTGTGGACTCATTCACAGAAATGTAGCCTTCTATTTGTACATGTATCTGTGCTATTAGTCCAACTACTAGGCTTTTAAAAATCCTTACTTTGTTTGCTTTAATCCAAATATGTTTTCTAGTACTTTATCCTTACTGACAGTTTGTACATGTATCTGTGCTATTAGTCCAGCTACTAGGCTTTTAAAAATCCTTACTTTGTTTGCTTTAATCCAAATATGTTTTCTAGTACTTTATCCTTACTGACAGTTTGTACATGTATCTGTGCTATTAGTCCAGCTACTAGGCTTTTTAAAAATCCTTACTTTGTTTGCTTTAATCCAAATATGTTTTCTAGTACTTTATCCTTACTGACAGTTTGTACATGTATCTGTGCTATTAGTCCAACTACTAGGCTTTTTAAAAATCCTTACTTTGTTTGCTTTAATCCAAATATGTTTTCTAGTACTTTATCCTTACTGACAGTTTGTACATGTATCTGTGCTATTAGTCCAACTACTAGGCTTTTTAAAAATCCTTACTTTGTTTGCTTTAATCCAAATATGTTTTCTAGTACTTTATCCTTACTGACAGTTTGTACATGTATCTGTGCTATTAGTCCAACTACTAGGCTTTTAAAAATCCTTACTTTGTTTGCTTTAATCCAAATATGTTTTCTAGTACTTTATCCTTACTGACAGTTTGTACATGTATCTGTGCTATTAGTCCAGCTACTAGGCTTTTAAAAATCCTTACTTTGTTTGCTTTAATCCAAATATGTTTTCTAGTACTTTATCCTTACTGACAGTTTGTACATGTATCTGTGCTATTAGTCCAACTACTAGGCTTTTAAAAATCCTTACTTTGTTTGCTTTAATCCAAATATGTTTTCTAGTACTTTATCCTTACTGACAGTTTGTACATGTATCTGTGCTATTAGTCCAACTACTAGGCTTTTTAAAAATCCTTACTTTGTTTGCTTTAATCCAAATATGTTTTCTAGTACTTTATCCTTACTGACAGTTTGTACATGTATCTGTGCTATTAGTCCAACTACTAGGCTTTTTAAAATCCTTACTTTGTTTGCTTTAATCCAAATATGTTTTCTAGTACTTTATCCTTACTGACAGTTTGTACATGTATCTGTGCTATTAGTCCAACTACTAGGCTTTTAAAAATCCTTACTTTGTTTGCTTTAATCCAAATATGTTTTCTAGTACTTTATCCTTACTGACAGTTTGTACATGTATCTGTGCTATTAGTCCAACTACTAGGCTTTTTAAAATCCTTACTTTGTTTGCTTTAATCCAAATATGTTTTCTAGTACTTTATCCTTACTGACAGTTTGTACATGTATCTGTGCTATTAGTCCAACTACTAGGCTTTTTAAAATCCTTACTTTGTTTGCTTTAATCCAAATATGTTTTCTAGTACTTTATCCTTACTGACAGTTTGTACATGTATCTGTGCTATTAGTCCAACTACTAGGCTTTTTAAAATCCTTACTTTGTTTGCTTTAATCCAAATATGTTTTCTAGTACTTTATCCTTACTGACAGTTTGTACATGTATCTGTGCTATTAGTCCAACTACTAGGCTTTTTAAAATCCTTACTTTGTTTGCTTTAATCCAAATATGTTTTCTAGTACTTTATCCTTACTGACAGTTTGTACATGTATCTGTGCTATTAGTCCAACTACTAGGCTTTTTAAAATCCTTACTTTGTTTGCTTTAATCCAAATATGTTTTCTAGTACTTTATCCTTACTGACAGTTTGTACATGTATCTGTGCTATTAGTCCAACTACTAGGCTTTTAAAAATCCTTACTTTGTTTGCTTTAATCCAAATATGTTTTCTAGTACTTTATCCTTACTGACAGTTTGTACATGTATCTGTGCTATTAGTCCAACTACTAGGCTTTTAAAAATCCTTACTTTGTTTGCTTTAATCCAAATATGTTTTCTAGTACTTTATCCTTACTGACAGTTTGTACATGTATCTGTGCTATTAGTCCAACTACTAGGCTTTTTAAAAATCCTTACTTTGTTTGCTTTAATCCAAATATGTTTTCTAGTACTTTATCCTTACTGACAGTTTGTACATGTATCTGTGCTATTAGTCCAGCTACTAGGCTTTTTAAAAATCCTTACTTTGTTTGCTTTAATCCAAATATGTTTTCTAGTACTTTATCCTTACTGACAGTTTGTACATGTATCTGTGCTATTAGTCCAACTACTAGGCTTTTTAAAATCCTTACTTTGTTTGCTTTAATCCAAATATGTTTTCTAGTACTTTATCCTTACTGACAGTTTGTACATGTATCTGTGCTATTAGTCCAACTACTAGGCTTTTTAAAAATCCTTACTTTGTTTGCTTTAATCCAAATATGTTTTCTAGTACTTTATCCTTACTGACAGTTTGTACATGTATCTGTGCTATTAGTCCAGCTACTAGGCTTTTTAAAAATCCTTACTTTGTTTGCTTTAATCCAAATATGTTTTCTAGTACTTTATCCTTACTGACAGTTTGTACATGTATCTGTGCTATTAGTCCAGCTACTAGGCTTTTTAAAAATCCTTACTTTGTTTGCTTTAATCCAAATATGTTTTCTAGTACTTTATCCTTACTGACAGTTTGTACATGTATCTGTGCTATTAGTCCAACTACTAGGCTTTTTAAAAATCCTTACTTTGTTTGCTTTAATCCAAATATGTTTTCTAGTACTTTATCCTTACTGACAGTTTGTACATGTATCTGTGCTATTAGTCCAGCTACTAGGCTTTTTAAAAATCCTTACTTTGTTTGCTTTAATCCAAATATGTTTTCTAGTACTTTATCCTTACTGACAGTTTGTACATGTATCTGTGCTATTAGTCCAGCTACTAGGCTTTTTAAAAATCCTTACTTTGTTTGCTTTAATCCAAATATGTTTTCTAGTACTTTATCCTTACTGACAGTTTGTACATGTATCTGTGCTATTAGTCCAGCTACTAGGCTTTTTAAAAATCCTTACTTTGTTTGCTTTAATCCAAATATGTTTTCTAGTACTTTATCCTTACTGACAGTTTGACCGTTATTCATACATTTGTAAAGTTTTCTGGTATTTATATGCTACCAACTTCCCTTCCATCTTATTGGTTGATAAAAGCTTATCACACACTTTTTGACCAATTAAAAAATGACATGTTGGTAGTGCTTCTCCTTTTGAATATCATTTCAAGTGTTATAATCAAACTCATTAAGGTTCAATTGATGTTGATTTTGTGAAATGATTAATGCATAGACTATTTCAGCCTAAGACAATGTGCCGTATACAATTGAATCTGTTTTATTTGCACATGTAACCCTACGTTAACTTCAGTGTGAACCTCTCTCACCTCTAATCAGGGTCTTTGTAGTTGGCAATGCCTTTACGTGTATGACATCATCAGACACTGACTGTGTCTTATTCAAAGCAAATTAAGCGCATAAAACCCGTTCAGGAAGGATTTACCAATCCGCTCCACATGTACCCCAATGATTAGCCTCCTCATTAGCAGTCATTCACAGCAGCATGGGTAGGGAACAACGTGTAATCCTCTAACGTGTGAATTGACATGTATCCCGGGAGGATGGAGAGAGAGAGGGGAGAGCTATATGTGTGTCCTGGAAGTGGGGTGGGGGATAATGACCACCATCCTGTAGTGACTGACGCCTGCCTCCAGTGTGTTTGGATGGGAGTAGGTGGGTCGTGATGGGTGTTCAGGGCATATAGTCATCACAATGTTCCTCCCATTGGATCTGTTGTGTTTTCACACACAGACACATTGCCAGGGAACTGTTGTTATGGTGTGACGTGTAGTTCTGTTGTTGTTCAATAGCAAAGCCCGTTGCAACTCTGCAATCCAATTGCCAAGCCCCAACTGACTGTACCTGCTTTAGTCACAGGTCAGCCAATTGCTCCCAGAGTGACGTGATCGCTCAATGAAGCCTAATCGACTATTCAGCCTGATGGACAGATGGACGTTTCTGTTCCTTCTTGTCTTTCCTCTCCCAGACATCTCTCCATCTCTTTCCATTAGTTTTTCTTATTACATTTATTAAAACCCATCCGGATCCTACTTTTCCCTTCTCCCGTTCATTACTCTGCCTTATCATGGCAGGCTATCTGAAGTGTGCTGCAGCTAGACCATTATGCACGTATGAAGGCCATCACTGCCCCAGTATTGGCCAATTCATCAAACATTTATCTGTTGCTCTCTGAACAGTGTGTCATTTTGCTCGCCAGTCCGCAGCCGTCTTACTGGAAGAGAGAGATGACTTCGCCAGAATCTACACCACCACCAATAGCTTAGAAGTGACACCACACAGGCCCTCTAACTTTAAAACAGGGCCTAAGGCTGTGGCCTGTCTTGACTTTTCAGTGTTCTTCTCTTAGTTTTGTTTTTCTACTCAGGCAGACCAGAGTTCTGAAAATATCTATCTGGTTCTCTACAGATTGGATCCACTAGTAAAGTGAATATAGAGTGTCCTCTATAACTGTGGGGATTTTTCTTCACCTGTGTGACTGGTCTTCATTAGGATTGTCCTGGGTTATGTTTGGACTCTGTGAGGGAATGGATATATATGTTAGGTTGTCTCCTCAGTTGACCTCTAATCCTAAACACTACTAAAAATGCCAACTGTGATTTATTCTGACACATAAAGAGAGAAGCGGAAAGATGTAGAAGATCTGAGGCTATTATCCTACTGTCATTCCTTGCTTAAAGACATTTTACATGAGATGGACCTACGCCATTGGCAGGAGTGACTGACATTTCAGCCAATAATCACAGAGGGTTTTCTTCCTTCCGCGGGGCTGTCAGTGGTGGTTTATCAATCAGTGTGTCTGCATTAGTATTAAACTACTGATCCAGATGCCTCTGTCTCTGTCTACACCTCTCTGGGTCACAGGTATGTCTCCTGTCCTGGTTCCTCATCTGGCCTCCTGTCTCCTCTCCAGTCTCCTCTCCAGTCTCCTCTCATGTCTCCTCTCCTGGCTCCTGTCTCCTCTTATGTTCTCCTATCTCTTCTCATGCATCCTCGTCTGGCCTCCTGTCTCCTCGTCTGGCCTCTTGCTTTCCATCATGTCTCCTAGTGTAGCCTCTCGTTTCCTAGTTTTGCCTCCTTTCTCCTCTGTCTTCTCCTTTCCACACCCGTGCGTGTGTGTGTGTGTGTGTGTGTGTGTGTGTGTGTGTGTGCGTGCGTGCGTGCGTGCGTGCCTGCGTGCGTTGTGCACGTGTGTGCGTTGTGCACGTGTGTGTTTTCCATTTTACCCAACCATAAGAGCTTTGGGACTTAAATTATGCTCATTAGTTGTCGTAAAAAACTAAAGAGGACTGGTTATGTTTTTAACTAAATTGCATTCACTCTGTTCTCTATATTAAAACTAGGCTCTTAGAAAGGTAATGAAACCAGATGTTGGTGTTAGGGGAATCTGCAGAGAGCGCCAGGGAAAGGTAGGCCGTCATTGTAAATAAGAATTTGTTCTTAACTGACTTGCCTAGTTAAATAAAATAAACAAAAGCTGGAGACAATTCAAGTAAATCCTCATACTGTATCCCCCTACACACACACACACACACACACACACACACACACACACACACACACACACACACACACACACATTTAACCTTGTGGGGGGACACAATTCAGTCACATTCAAAATCCTAACCACTAGCCCTTAACCTAACCCTAAACTTAACCTTAGCTCCTAATCCCAAACCTAATTCTAAACTCCATAGAGATAGCATTTCAACTTGTGGGGACTAACAAAATGTCCCCTGTTGGTCAAATTTTTGTTTGTTTGCTATTTTTGTGGGGACTCCAGGTCCCCACAAGTATAGTCAAACACATCCACACACACACACACACACACACACACACACACGCACACACACACACACACACACACATACACACACGCACACACATGCACACACACCACCAGGATGGGATTAGGTAGCTGTGCTGTGCTCTACTCTCCCCTTGCTGTGAATTTAGTTGATTAGATCGGCCGGTGCACACAGCAGTGGTGACATGAAAACAACCTCTGTGCCATGCAGCTTCTTTTAACCAAGCAGTTCACAATGCAACACACAGGAGTACAGACCCTACTCTATTATAGACACACACGCAGGTATGTATGCATTAACACACACACACATGGGGATGATTTCAATGGGAATACAGTCTGATGTTCTAAGTCTTAGTTTGGCATCGTACCTTGTAGTTTTTCTTCTTTAAGGCCAGTTTGAATGTGTTCTCTCTTTCTCCCCACACTTTACATTTGTTTTATTTTTTATTTAACCTTTATTTAACTAGGCAAGTCAGTTAAGAACCATTTTGTATTTACAATGACGGCCTACCGGGGAACAGTGGACCTTGTTCAGGGGCAGAAGGACAGATTTGTACCGTGTCAGCTCAGGGATTCGATCCAGCAACCTTTTGGTTACTGGCCCACCACTCTAACCAACTTGCTATTGTCATGATAATTGTTATATTTCTATAGATGAAGTCACAGACACTAGCACTACCAGAAGGTACATCGCTTCATCAGAAATATCACTATGTTCACTAATATAGTTTTTTTTTTTTTATCTCACTTTAAACGTGGTGGTTAAAAAATGTGTTATATCTTAAGTTCCTATTTTTTCTAATGATGAATAGAAATTACAGTCATGTGAGAAAGTAGTCCTATTATAATGTTCTTCTCAGCCAGGTTTCAATGTCAATGAAGTCAGTCTGGACACATTAACATGTTTTGCTGACAGGATGGCCTGAACACATGATTAACATAGTGGGCTGACAGGATGGCCTGAACACATGATTAACATAGTGGGCTGACAGGATGGCCTGAACACATGATTAACATAGTGGGCTGACAGGATGGCCTGAACACATGATTAACATAGTGGGCTGACAGGATAGCCTGAACACATGATTAACATAGTGGGCTGACAGGATGGCCTGAACACATGATTAACATAGTGGGCTGACAGGATAGCCTGAACACGTGATTAACATAGTGGGCTGACAGGATAGCCTGAACACATGATTAACATAGTGGGCTGACAGCATAGCCTGAACACATGATTAACATAGTGGGCTGACAGGATGGCCTGAACACATGATTAACATAGTGGGCTGACAGGATAGCCTGAACACATGATTAACATAGTGGGCTGACAGGATAGCCTGAACACATGATTAACATAGTGGGCTGACAGGATGGCCTGAACACTTGATTAACATAGTGGGCTGACAGGATAGCCTGAACACATTATTAACATAGTGGGCTGACAGGATAGCCTGAACACATGATTAACATAGTGGGCTGACAGGGTGGCCTGAACACATGATTAACATAGTCGGCTGACAGGATGGCCTGAACACATGATTAACATAGTGGGCTGACAGGGTGGCCTGAACACATGATTAACATAGTGGGCTGACAGGATGGCCTGAACACATGATTAACATAGTGGGCTGACAGGATGGCCTGAACACTTGATTAACATAGTGGGCTGACAGGATAGCCTGAACACATGATTAACATAGTGGGCTGACAGGATGGCCTGAACACTTGATTAACATAGTGGGCTGACAGGATGGCCTGAACACATGATTAACATAGTGGGCTGACAGGATGGCCTGAACACATGATTAACATAGTGGGCTGACAGGATGGCCTGAACACATGATTAACATAGTGGGCTGACAGGATGGCCTGAACACTTGATTAACATAGTGGGCTGACAGGATGGCCTGAACACATGATTAACATAGTGGGCTGACAGGATGGCCTGAACACATGATTAACATAGTGGGCTGACAGGATGGCCTGAACACATGATTAACATAGTGGGCTGACAGGATGGCCTGAACACATGATTAACATAGTGGGCTGACAGGATGGCCTGAACACATGATTAACATAGTGGGCTGACAGGGTGGCCTGAACACATGATTAACATAGTGGGCTGACAGGATGGCCTGAACACATGTTTAACATAGTGGGCTGACAGGATGGCCTGAACACTTGATTAACATAGTGGGCTGACAGGATGGCCTAAACACATGATTAACATAGTGGGCTGACAGGATGGCCTGAACACTTGATTAACATAGTGGGCTGACAGGATGGCCTGAACACATGTTTAACATAGTGGGCTGACAGGATGGCCTGAACACTTGATTAACATAGTGGGTTGACAGGATGGCCTGAACACTTGATTAACATAGTGGGCTGACAGGATGGCCTGAACACATGATTAACATAGTGGGCTGACAGGGTGGCCTGAACACATGATTAACATAGTGGGCTGACAGGGTGGCCTGAACACATGATTAACATAGTGGGCTGACAGGATGGCCTGAACACATGATTAACATAGTGGGCTGACAGGATGGCCTGAACACTTGATTAACATTGTGGGCTGACAGGGTGTGTAGTGTGAGGGATTATACAACACTGGCTTTATAAACCTTCAACAAGGGTTGAACTCTGCAATCCCCCTAACATTACCCTGAACACTGCTCTCCATCATCTTTATGCCACTTCTCTGTGTGTGTGTGTGTGTGTGTGTGTGTGTTTGTGTTTGTGTGTGAGTGCGTAAAATCAATGTATGTGCATCAGAGGGTTCTGCAGTCCTTCACAAAAACAAATTATAAAAAAAACACTTTAACTAAAAATGCTTTGGTGTTAAACCAACCCCCATCACAGTTTTCAAAAAAGTTTCCATTTCCATTCAGCCTGTGATTGTGGGAGTGTGTATTCTGTATTCGGCTGGTCGGGCTGTGATGATGATGGATGACAAGTTAAATTTGTGTCCGTGGAATGAAGGTGAAGTGTGACAGAGTGATTTGTCTTGGGAATGGAGGGTTGGGGTCAGGCCAAACCAGGCGCCTCCAGACACAAGACATTGACAAATTCATCCTGCCCGCCACATTTCTGAAGCCTTTTGTTTTGAATCCTGGCTACTCACTGGTGACCCCCATCCCTCATCCTGCCAGCGTTGTGAAGGAAGCCCTTCGCCGCTGAGTCCCGGGTCCAGGCCATGCCAGGGGAACTCAGCACCACTAATTCTCCTCATTCCCTCTCTGACAGGCCCCTGACAAAACTCTCCCTGTCTCTGCTGACGCGTGAAAAGAGGGAGGCTGAAATATTTATTTCTGCACATAATGGCCGTCTGCACAGATTTAGAGCCGTATCATTTTTCTCTTCTCTCTGTCTCTCTCTCTCTCTGTCTCTCTCTCTGTGTCTCTCTCTCTGTGTGTCTCTCTCTCTCTCTCTCTATCTCTCTCTCTCTCTTTCTCTCGCTTTATCATTGCAGGTCACTGGCTGGCCTGAAAGCGTTCACTGGGCTGGAAGAACTGGTCGTCGACAACAATCTGCTCGGAAACGACCTCCAGTTGCCCAGGTTACCCACCCTCCACACCCTGACACTCAATAAGAACCAAATATCCTTTCAAGCGAAGCACTCATTCTCTGTGTCATTCTGTAGTATTGGCTACTTCATAGAGCTGTAAGAACATTAGTCTTTGGGTGTGTTCAGAGCGGACACTGGACGCTCTGGCCAAGGAGTACGGTTGATCCAAGCATTCTGACCTCACAACGGCAGTCAAGCACCCAAGTAAACTGGCTAATGTTGGCTAGCTTGCTAACTACTTCCAGACCCAAATGAGACAGATAACACCTCACTCTGACCATTTTACTCACCCTAGCAGAGCTGATTAGG
Organism: Oncorhynchus mykiss; assembly: GCF_013265735.2. Lineage (NCBI taxonomy): Eukaryota > Metazoa > Chordata > Actinopteri > Salmoniformes > Salmonidae > Oncorhynchus > Oncorhynchus mykiss. The sequence continues at coordinate 82,741,076 of NC_048565.1, forward strand.
CTGTTTTCATGTTATCCAGAGCGTTGGTGACCGTAACTGTGCTGCTGGAAATAATTGAATTACTCTTTTTTGTACTGACATTTACCGACACCGGCCACATTCAACTGGTGTTGAGCATTTGTAAATTCATCAGTTATTCTGCGCTCTGGCTCACTGACGAGAGTACTCTGAAATCGGAGGAGATAGGCAGAGTGAATTTACGAATGCACCTGTTGTTGTGCTTCCGTATCTCTGTGTTCTCTATCTCTCTGAAAGGCCTCTGGGGTATTTGTAGTACATGTAAAAGCAGTGTTAAAGGCATGTGGGTCTTGGTACCTCAGACCCCACAGACTAGTTTCTACGCCACGGGGACCTCTAGTGGAAACAGGGATATAAGACAGCAGGGTCTGTGTCGATATGTTGAGGAAGAAAATGGAAAGAGAGGAACTTCTGAGCATATCTTTGAGAAAGAGCAATATATATATATGTATTAGTAGTATAACCAACTACAAACATTGACAAATGAACCACTAGTATAATAACTCATAAACAGTAGGGTGCAAAACTGGAAACCTCAACAAAATAAATATGTTGAAACAAGACACTAGAACATTTAACATATGAAAACCAAACATGCAGTCATTATTGTAACTCTGTATACATTTCCAGTTACATGTATATTTTGAGATCAATGATTAAACAGCTCCATACCTGTATACCTTCCTCATAGTAAACCGTAAGCACTCACACTCAAATCCAGACACTGCAATATTACACTGCTTATGATCAGACAGAAAATGTTACAACTTCCTCCCTTAGCGTTAAGAACCCAGCCTAACTACGTGTCCTGTTTGTCCCTGGCAGCCTCCCCAGTAGATCCATCTACAGGGTAATGATGCAAACACACAACTACCGTGTCAACATTAAAACTGGGCCTCCTTGAAGTGCGTGTCAACTGCTCTGAAGCAGAGAGTGAGAAAGAAAGAAAGAGAGAGAGGGGGATAGAGAGGGGGTGAGGGAGAAAGAGAGCGAAAGAGAGGTGAAGTGGCCTGCACATGCTAATGCCCCAATTAGACCACATCTTGATGTGGAGCTGTGCCATTTTACACACTCCACCACTGCATTAGTGCGCTTTCATTTTGACACTTTGGGCTCAATTTTCCAATGAAGTGAATGTATTAGTGATGACTGTGCCTGTTTGGGAGGCTGGTAGCTTTTTTTCCACATTTGGTGTTGGCTACGGCTCTGCGAATCATGGACCGTTTGAACCACAGGGCATCCATCATTTTGTCAATGTTTTAACGCTCCCCACCCGGCCACCTGTGGGGGGGGGGGGGGGGGGGGGGGGGGGGGGGGGTTGGGGAGAGAAGAATAAATGGAGAGAGCAAGAGAGAAGGGAGAGAGGAAGAAAGATGGCAGGGTAGAAAGAGAGAGAGAGGGAAAATACAGAGAAACAGACAAATAAATGCCTCTGAGCCTTAAATTTTTATCTGCTCTCTCACAGCAACCCATTGCCTGTGACTAGCTTTCTGAAGCTGGGGGGGGGGTAAATGCTAATGTAATTAGCAGCCTTGACCTCTGACACCTGACTGACATCGAGGCACTGCTGGAACACTTGGCGGAGGCAACTCCGTCGCTGCAGTACCTCAGCCTGCTGGGAAACGAGGCCTGTCCCAACCAGCTGGTCAGCCTGGACAAGGATGAGGATGACTACCAGAGATACAGGTAGGGACATGTGTATACAGTACACACACACACACACACACACACACATACAAGAACAGGAACAAGGATGACAGTCAGAGATACAGGTCATTGCCAAAGGGTTGCACAGTGATGATGTCATAAAAACTCATGTTGTTTGTTCTCTGCAAGCCCGGTGATGGCCGTTCTGCCGTCCCAGGGCAAGACCAAAAAATTGCTGCCACCGCTAAACTAGAATAGTCCCAGTAAGCACAATGACGTTGAAAAGATGTCTAAAATAGTATTTTCCAAACGTTCAATCTAGGTTCTGACTGAAAGTTGAAAAAAGGCGTATTTTCCGGATGTTGAAACATACTTATTTTCTGGACGTTGAAATATGGTTAATTTTCAGTTCTGAATGAAAGTTAGAAATATGTCATTTATGGATGTTTGGGCCAAATCAAGGCCGGTCCAGTCCGGACCGAGCCAAACAATAGACTTCTATGACTGGTTCAGATTTGGTCCTGACCGGACCAAAAGCCAACGTCTGTGAATATGGAAATCAAGGCCGGTCCGGACTGCATCAAAACCATGTGTCCAAAAGGCATCGGCATTGGTCCGTGCTTACTGGGGTGTAGCCTACAGTGTTGCCTGACATTATTTATGAACGCCCATCTATGCGGTAGGCCTACTGTTTGTAAAATACAAAAAGAAACGTTAGCGTCTGTCCGTGCTTACTAGCTTACTACCATGTCGGCACGCAATGGAATTTTATGAATGACCATCCATGTGGTAGGCCTACCGTTTGTAAAACAGGTAGTTGCATTGGCTTTATTAGTTCTGATTCCTGTGACTAATCACTTTGGCTATTTAAATTCCTTAATAGTTCATTGACACACCCGTGCGGCACTCTAAATAACATAATATAAAAATCTGTCAATTTAAGCTAGCGATATCATTTTTTTTGCATGGGCTGCGTCTCAATCTACCGCATCCGCCTCCTCATGAAAACGTCTGTAGTGTCCGGATGGTTTGGCCCACAAACTACCAACAATGAAAATGGGAGACTCTCAGGAATACGATGATGTTCTCCGTTTTACTCTACGACCCCCACAAGTCCCACGGGACTCGTCTGAAGGTAACCCGGACAAACAAATGGAATATGGAGGTAGTTTTGTCCCAACAAAAATAAGAGGTTAAATATGTGTCAAAAAAACTAAAATATTTATTTATCTTTCTTATATCTTCTAGATATGGGACAGACACTTTAAAACCTTATTCTTTATCATTTGTTTTTTGACTGTCTTTTTTGCTATTTCTAAATGTGTTATTCAATGCTTTTCTATTGCCAGAGCATGTGAGCTAAACTATTGAAACCAAACCATATGATTTGAATAAAGAGTATTTTAATAAACAACACGAAAAGTTGACTGTAAGCAGCACTCATCATTTGAGATAAGTTACTTGTCGTATTAAACAGCATCAAAACATTCTAAATAGGTCAGACAGACAGATAGCCTAACACGCTGCCCAAACCGGAAGCGTCACGTGTGCGAGCATTACAAAATAAATGTACACATACATGTTATTATATCATTGCACCCACACTGCTCCTGCGCCAATGAGCGTCTGCGTTGCCAGCCACTAAAATAGAAGTTGCTTCTATTTGTGGTGCCGAACGCGATGCAAGTCCTGCTTCTCCCATCTCTTCATTGGCTTTAAGAAGCATATACCCACGTGGGTGATTGATGGGTGAGAACCCATCTCCTCATTGGTTTTACTCACGTGGGTGATTGAAAGATGAATTGATGTCAGTTGTGTTAATTCACCTTATTATGAAAGTTGCCAAACGCCATATAAAGTCCAAAAACGAAAAAGCCTGGAAGGAGGAGAGATGACTAGAAACGATTCGGTTGACCGTTTTATGTGTGGATTAATTGTCGGAGTAGAGGACCTTGTACATTTCTGGTAAAATAACAACTCAATGTTTATATCCCAGGACAAATTAGCTAGCAACAGAAAGCTAGCTAGCTAAATAGGACAAAGTAGCTAGCAACTGCAAGCTAGCTAGCTAAATTGCCATAAATGTTTAATACGTTTTGATCTATCCCCAAAATAATATAATTGGTTCAGAGTTTGTTTTGATATTTCAACGTGTCGTGATCCCGTTTGGTGTGGAGGGACAAAATCAATTTGCGCACGATGGTGCACGCTGACGCACGCATGCATCCAGTTTGGGCAAGATGTAAGAAAGAACAAACATTTATTATTTAAGCTATATTATTAGCCTATTATTTCAATGATTTCAAGGCTATAGCCTACAAAGAAATACATTGTGAAGCATTTGCAGGAACATTATAGCGCTCAGCATTTAAACAACATTGTGCATATAGGCTGTGCCTTACTTAGAATGAAATACAAATTAAACTAAAAATGCTTTGAATAATGTTTTAGAAACATGAGTTTGGCCAGAGTCTGGCTTCAGGCACATGCAATGGTGCCTGCAGCGGAGAATACCCTGTCTGCGCTTGCAGAGCCACTGGGGATGCTAAACACTGCCACTCATGCCAGACTGGGCAGCGATGCAGAGTTGTTTTTTAATTATTTTAATTATTATAGGTAGGCCTTAAGGTTTTATCGGGAAAATAACCCTATCAAAATGGAAAGCTCCTTGAAAGAGGTAATATGTCAGGCCTATTGTATAGATAATATACATTTTAAGAGTTCTGATTTTTTGTTTATAAATGCTTTGCTACAATGACACACTTAGCTAGCTACCCACCTCATTCCTTTCTGTTAGCATGTGCACGTATTAAGTACACCATCATGCTTTCGGGATGTGTCCTCCTCATCTTTGTAAATCACTTTGATTTTTTCACCTGGGTGTTTTATCTGTTTTTTATGAAAATATTTAGCATACTAGATAACAGTAGCTAAAGCAAGGGGCTATAGCAGCACACAAGTAGACTACAATGCTTGGCTGGGCCTGGCCTGGGCTCTTGATGTGAGCGGTACAGGAGCGAAATTGGAGTGGGTGAGAAGGCCAACGCGCCAGGCTTTGGGAGACTCGGTCCACGCTCCAGTCAAATTGGGCACACTATGCTCCAGCTCCAGCTCTGCTATGGACTACGGTAGTAAAGGCCAAATTCAATATTTTATTGTTTTAAAATGTATACCTAAAGGGGTCCTAACATCCTAAATCAAATGGCTAAATGATTAAAAAAAATACCATATGTTAGCATAGTACCCCCCCCCCCCCCCTCCCCAACACAACGGCTTAGACTTTTGCTCTGAATATCGGCTACCCAACTTTATCAGGAGTTATCCTGAGCCTATTTGCAATGATAATCAATGTCTTTACACAGTGGGAAATGCACAAGTATTTTCTTTTTCGCTATGACCAGCTCGTCAAAATATTTACGGATACAAACTCGAAAACCATTGATCATGACAATGTAGTCCACAGGGTGAAACTCCTGGGCCACAGTTGTGAATACCCTGATTATCCATTCCACAGTTGTGAATACCCTGATTATCCATTCCACAGTTGTGAATACCCTGATTATCCATATTGTTCATTTTACTTTGACCTGTCCTGTTGTTAGAATATGAATGTTTGTCAACATGTCAGCGCTTTTTTTTATTTGATTGGGCGCCGTTTAGATCAGGCTATTTGATCGGAGAAACCTGCACGATGTTAAAAGTGTCCGTCTCATTACATTGTCATACAATTTATCTCCAGCCTGTAGGCTACAGAAAAAGGCCACATTCTCTTTCTATCGTATCCTAAATCTGCTACATGATTTATGATAGACGATTGTTTTGGACGGAAGGTTGGTGGAGCGCAGCAGCAATGCATCTCTCCAACAGCACCCTGGAGAGGCGCGCTAGAAATCAAGATAAATATTTTGCGCCCCGGCCTTTGACAAAGTGGCCACTACTTATCACAGGGTGGCATCAGCGCTCACCTAAAAATTCTAAATTCTAATAGTTTTTGGGCAGAATTACAGGTGAAGTCGTAAGTTTACATACACCTTAACCAAATACATTTAAACTCAGCTTTTCACAATTCCTGACATGTAATCTTAGTCTTAGTATTTCATCTTAATCTTAATCTTATTTTAGTACTTCCGGCGCCGACAGAGATGGCCGCCTCGCTTCGCGTTCCTAGGAAACTATGCAGTTTTTTGTTTTTTTACGTGTTATTTCTTACATTAGTACCCCAGGTCATCTTAGGTTTCATTACATACAGTCGAGAAGAACTACTGAATATAAGATCAGCATCAACTCACCATCAGTACGACCAAGAATATGTTTTTCGCGACGCGGATCCTGTGTTCTGCCTTACAAACAGGACAACGGAGTGGATCCTATGCATCGACCCAAAAAAACGACTCCGAAAGAGAGGGAAACGAGAGGGAAAGAGAGGGAAACGAGGCGGTCTTCTGGTCAGACTCCGGAGACGGGCACAGCGCGCACCACTCCCTAGCATTCTTCTTGCCAATGTCCAGTCTCTTGACAACAAGGTTGATGAAATCCGAGCAAGGGTAGCATTCCAGAGGGACATCAGAGACTGTAACGTCCTTTGCTTCACTGAAACATGGCTCACTGGAGAGACGCTATCCGAAGCGGTGCAGCCAACGGGTTTCTCCACACATCGCGCAGACAGAAACAAACATCTTTCTGGTAAGAAGAGGGGAGGGGGCGTATGCCTCATGGCCAACGTGACATGGTGTGATGAAAGAAACATACAGGAACTCAAATCCTTCTGTTCACCTGATTTAGAATTCCTCACAATCAAATGTAGACCGCATTATCTACCAAGAGAATTCTCTTCGATTATAATCACAGCCGTATATATCCCCCCCCAAGCAGACACATCGATGGCTCTGAACGAACTTTATTTAACTCTCTGCAAACTGGAAACAATTTATCCGGAGGCTGCATTCATTGTAGCTGGGGATTTTAACAAGGCTAATCTGAAAACAAGACTCCCCAAATTTTATCAGCATATCGATTGCGCAACCAGGGGAGGAAAGACCTTGGACCATTGTTACTCTAACTTCCGCGACGCATATAAGGCCCTGCCCCGCCCCCCTTTCGGAAAAGCTGACCACGACTCCATTTTGTTGATCCCTGCCTACAGACAGAAACTAAAACAAGAGGCTCCCACGCTGAGGTCTGTCCAACGCTGGTCCGACCAAGCTGACTCCACACTCCAAGACTGCTTCCATCACGTGGACTGGGAGATGTTTCGTATTGCGTCAGATAACAACATTGACGAATACGCTGATTCGGTGTGCGAGTTCATTAGAACGTGCGTTGAAGATGTCGTTCCCATAGCAACGGTTAAAACATTCCCTAACCAGAAACCGTGGATTGATGGCAGCATTCGTGTGAAACTGAAAGCGCGAACCACTGCTTTTAATCAGGGCAAGGTGTCTGGTAACATGACCGAATACAAACAGTGCAGCTATTCCCTCCGCAAGGCTATCAAACAAGCTAAGCGCCAGTACAGAGACAAAGTAGAATCTCAATTCAACGGCTCAGACACAAGAGGCATGTGGCAGGGTCTACAGTCAATCACGGACTACAGGAAGAAATCCAGCCCAGTCACGGACCAGGATGTCTTGCTCCCAGGCAGACTAAATAACTTTTTTGCCCGCTTTGAGGACAATACAGTGCCACTGACACGGCCTGCAACGAAAACATGCGGTCTCTCCTTCACTGCAGCCGAGGTGAGTAAGACATTTAAACGTGTTAACCCTCGCAAGGCTGCAGGCCCAGATGGCATCCCCAGCCGCGCCCTCAGAGCATGCGCAGACCAGCTGGCCGGTGTGTTTACGGACATATTCAATCAATCCCTATACCAGTCTGCTGTTCCCACATGCTTCAAGAGGGCCACCATTGTTCCTGTTCCCAAGAAAGCTAAGGTAACTGAGCTAAATGACTACCGCCCCGTAGCACTCACATCCGTCATCATGAAGTGCTTTGAGAGACTAGTCAAGGACCATATCACCTCCACCCTACCTGACACCCTAGACCCACTCCAATTTGCTTACCGCCCAAATAGGTCCACAGACGATGCAATCTCAACCACACTGCACACTGCCCTAACCCATCTGGACAAGAGGAATACCTATGTGAGAATGCTGTTCATCGACTACAGCTCGGCATTCAACACCATAGTACCCTCCAAGCTCGTCATCAAGCTCGAGACCCTGGGTCTCGACCCCGCCCTGTGCAACTGGGTACTGGACTTCCTGACGGGCCGCCCCCAGGTGGTGAGGGTAGGCAACAACATCTCCTCCCCGCTGATCCTCAACACTGGGGCCCCACAAGGGTGCGTTCTGAGCCCTCTCCTGTACTCCCTGTTCACCCACGACTGCGTGGCCACGCACGCCTCCAACTCAATCATCAAGTTTGCGGACGACACAACAGTGGTAGGCTTGATTACCAACAACGATGAGACGGCCTACAGGGAGGAGGTGAGGGCCCTCGGAGTGTGGTGTCAGGAAAATAACCTCACACTCAACGTCAACAAAACTAAGGAGATGATTGTGGACTTCAGGAAACAGCAGAGGGAACACCCCCCTATCCACATCGATGGAACAGTAGTAGAGAGGGTAGCAAGTTTTAAGTTCCTCGGCATACACATCACAGACAAACTGAATTGGTCCACTCACACAGACAGCATCGTGAAGAAGGCGCAGCAGCGCCTCTTCAACCTCTGGAGGCTGAAGAAATTCGGCTTGTCACCAAAAGCACTCACAAACTTCTACAGATGCACAATCGAGAGCATCCTGGCGGGCTGTATCACCGCCTGGTATGGCAACTGCACCGCCCTCAACCGTAAGGCTCTCCAGAGGGTAGTGAGGTCTGCACAACGCATCACCGGGGGCAAACTACCTGCCCTCCAGGACACCTACACCACCCGATGTCACAGGAAGGCCATAAAGATCATCAAGGACATCAACCACCCGAGCCACTGCCTGTTCACCCCGCTATCATCCAGAAGGCGAGGTCAGTACAGGTGCATCAAAGCTGGGACCGAGAGACTGAAAAACAGCTTCTATCTCAAGGCCATCAGACTGTTAAACAGCCACCACTAACACTGAGTGGCTGCTGCCAACACACTGACACTGACTCAACTCCAGCCACTTTAATAATGGGAATTGATGGGAAATGATGTAAATATATCACTAGCCACTTTAAACAATGCTACCTTATATAAATGTTACTTACCCTACATTATTCATCTCATATGCATACGTATATACTGTACTCTATATCATCGACGGTATCCTTATGTAATACATGTATCACTAGCCACTTTATACTATACTATGCCACTTTGTTTACATACTCATCTCATTTGTACATACTGTACCCGATACCATCTACTGTATCTTGCCTATGCTGCTCTGTACCATCACTCATTCATATATCCTTATATATTCTTTATCCCCTTACACTGTGTACAAGACAGTAGTTTTGGAATTGTTAGTTAGATTACTTGTTATTACTGCATTGTCGGAACTAGAAGCACAAGCATTTCGCTACACTCGCATTAACATCTGCTAACCATGTGTATGTGACAAATAAAATTTGATTTGATTTGATTTGATTTGATCTTTCATCACATTCCCAGTGGGTCAGAAGTTTACATACACTCAATTAGTATTTGGTAGCATTGCCTT